>NC_069500.1:34582146-34584646 GCF_027579735.1 Bombina bombina | reverse complement strand
GTGCTCTGTTATCCGGTCTTTTATGGCCCTTCTCGTTTTTCCCACGTAATAACGCGGGCAGCTACACGAAAGAAGGTAAACAACCCCTTCCGTGTTGCAATTCACAAAGTGTTTTAGAGTATATGTTTTTCCTGTGTGTGTTGCAAATTGTTTGGTCTTAACCATATACTTGCATGCAACACATTTCCCACAGGGATGGTTGCCATAGGATCTGTGTTTGGACAACCAATTTTGTTGTTTAGGAGTCGACAAATATTGGCTCCTCACCAATTTGTCTTTAAGACTCGGTGCCCTTTTGGCTGTGATGTTTGGAAAATCCCCAACATCACGTGATACTGCTTCATCACTAGTCAAAGTGTGCCAGTTGTGTGCCAAAATCTGTTTTAATGAGGTCCAATGGCAATTATACTCAGTGACCAATCTAATTTTTGATGATTCACCAGTCTTGTCTTTGGGTACCAAAAGACTATCCCTATTCAGATGGGCCGCACCGGTTAGGGCTTGTTTCACTATCCTCTTTGAATATCCTCTATTCAAAAACCTTTTTTCCATTTCAGCCGCATGCTGATAGTACTTCCCTTTTGTGGAACAATTTCGGCGTAGCCTGAGAAATTGGCCCTTAGGGATACCCCTTTTTAGGTGGCTTGGGTGATGGCTAGAAGCGTGAAGAAGGCTATTAGTGGCCGTGCTTTTGCGATAGTTTTCTGTCATCAGGCAGCCATCTTTAATCTTCACATTTATATCCAAAAAGGATATTTCTTCCTTACTAAACTGTAGGGTAAGTGAGATATTACTCTTGTTCTTATTTAGAGAATTCACAAATTCTTTCAAGGTCTGCTCTGAGCCTTCCCAGACTAGGAAGACATCATCCACATATCGTAGCCATATGTGGATGTTCTCGTCGAAAAGGGGATTCTGGTACACTTCTTCCATTTCCCAGATGCCTAGATGGAGACACGCATAAGTGGGAGCACATGTTGCTCCCATAGCTGTGCCCTGTTGCTGGGAATATATCTTATTGTCAAACATAAATATGTTATTTGTAAGTGTGAATTTTAGCAGTTCAATCGCGAAGTCAGTATGTTGTACAGCACTCATACCTCTCGTCGATAGGAAATGCTTACATGCCCTAAGTCCTACTTCGTGTGGGATTGATGAATATAGTCCCTCCACGTCTAGGGTGACAAGGATGGCATTTTCGGGGAGCACCAACCTGTCAATCTTACGTAGGAAATCCGAGGTATCCATGATGTATGATGGAAGGGTGATGAGGTAGGGTCTAAGAAAGGAGTCCACGTAGTTGCCCAGATTTTCAGTAAGGCTGCCTATGCCAGCCACAATCGGTCTACCTGGAGGATGGTTGGCATTTTTGTGGATCTTAGGGATGCAGTAAAATACAGGCATCACCGGATGTTCTGGATAAAGGTACTTAAATTCTGTGGAGGTTATAATATCCTTGCTTTTTGCTTCTTTCAAAATATTGAAAAGTGCAAATTGTAATGCAGGGATCGGGTTAAACGTTAAACTCTTGTAGAATGTTTTATCCAAGAGTTGACGTTTAACCTCCAAAGTATACATGTTTTCGTCCCAGAGAACCAAATTCCCACCCTTATCCGCGGGTTTTATTACAAAGCCCTTGGCATTCATTAGCTGGTTAAGTGCCTTTCTTTCAGATTTTGTTAGATTGTCATTGACCAATCCAGTGAAGGGTAGTCCTAGGATTTGTTTTTCAACTTCTCTGACGAAAATGTTCACAGCTGGTACCATGGATAGCTGTGGCATGTATTTGGATTTTGCCTTAAAATTAGAGTGAAACCTCTCATACTGGATGGAGTCTTCCATCTGTGAGGGGACATATTGGCTGCCTTCACTATCTGCCAAAAGACTCTGAAGGTTCAATATGCTAGATGTATCTTCTCTATTTAGAGCAACATCCTCCACTAGGTGTCTACTCTTTCCTTTCATAATTTGCGATAGTACAACCCGACGTGCAAATAGGTGTAGGTCTTTAATAAACTTAAACTTATTAAGTGAATTAGTAGGACAAAAGGTCAATCCTTTTTTTAAAACCTCTATATGTATGAGATTCAATTTGAAGGAGGATAGATTGATTATCTGAAGACCCTCTTCTGAATTATTCAATATCCCCTTCGACCCCGAAACCCTCGCGATCTGCCCCGAGGGTAGTTCGTTTGGTTCTGGTCGTAACTCCGTTGCCGTCGTTGTCTGGAGGGATACCTCCTCTCTTCTAAGTGTGTACCTGCTGCTTTTCCTCCTCCTTTTTCTTCCCCCTCTCCTCCTTCTCCTAAAAAAGACTGTGAGTTCCTACGGGTAGATCTTCGGTGCTCAGATTCTATATCTGACCCATCAGTACCCGAGTCGTAGGAACTTCTTTGTGGCAGATAATTATAAACTTTTTTATTTTTATAATCATCATTGTCTCGCGAGAATTTCCTACCTTTTCTTAATTTAATATCAGTTTGTAACCTTGATATTTGTT
>NC_069500.1:34562146-34577146 GCF_027579735.1 Bombina bombina | reverse complement strand
TTTAAGAGGCTACTCTATACCATAATGCAGGAAGATTATAGCCAAAATGCTATTCTGCATGAAGTAAAGCAAGATCCAGGCCAAAAATCCTGCCTGTCTGTACTTCCTAGTCATACCCATATGATTCCCCTAAAGGTGTATTACCGGCAATGACACCAAGGGTCGGGGGGGAGAAGGTGTTAAATTCTTAGAAAAATAAACCAAGTAATACTACAAAATTTTAAAAAAAACCTACGCTGCTCACTCAGCCTGTATTACTAAATGTAAACTTTGAAGGACACGAACGTTAAGCTAAGCAGGGCTGTATGTAACAAAGTACCAGCATCCAACTATGCTGGAGAGCCACAGTCCAGTCATTTTGAATAATGTGTCCGGGTTTCAGGTGGTCTGAAACCCGGACACATGATTTGAAACCTGAAGGTGGCAACCCTACTGGGACAGAATGAACAACTGGGCGGGACACTGGGACAGCGCCTCCAAACCGGGACAATCCCAGTAAAAGTGGGACTTCTGGTAAGCCTATATATATATATATATATATATATATATATATATATATATATATATATATATATATATATATATATATATATATATATATATATATATATATATATATATATATATATATATATATATATATAGTGGAAACCCAAACCATGTCTTTCATGATTTAGATAAAGCATACAATTTTAACTGGGGACTGCGTGAATATCTAAGGAAATGTGAACAACTAGAAATATCGCAAAACAATAATCTGTTCAGGACTTTTTGTTTTAGTTTTGACAAACTTTTTAATTTATTTTTTATCTAATCAGGTGCAGTTCATAATGTAATTCATATGTATAGGTTTATAGCAATCTATATACACATATATTTCTCTACAATTACCCTAATTTACCAATACAGTATGATAACATAATAATAGATTACTCAGTGAAACCCTAATTGCAAACCAGTTTCGTCAGATGACCGTTGCCAACCACAACATGGCGCTGCCCCACAGTGCTTCCAGCCAAAATAGTATAGGTTTAACGTCATCATTCTGCGCCGAAAAGCTGACAGCACGGGGATTTCTGTCGCCCCGGTCACAGAAACTGGTCTGACCATGCTGCGGTTAGCGAGGCGAGCCGGGGGGATCCTACTGCGGGTGAGAGCGGCCTTGTACTGATTAGAGACAAGGAGGGTAGGGATCGTAGTGAGATTATAAGGAGTATCATAGGGATTAAAGGGTTGGGGAACCTAGTGAGTGTGCAAAGGAGCTGGAGGTCAGAAAGTGATGGGCAATGTTATGGAGGTGGTAAACCGCTGTAGAGGGTGCAGGGGACACTGCTATATAGAGAAGCCTGTGTGCGTGAAATGAGTCTGGCTATGATGAGAAAGGGCCTGGAGATGATCATAGGGTTAACAACCGTCCCAGGGATCTTTCTTATTTGCCAAGCTTTTTACAGTCTCCCAGGCTCCATTTTGTACAACTTGTCAAATTTTCTTTTCATACATTTAATGTTGTACTCTCATTGTGATGTATCTCAGTTTAATGTCTTTACTCCCACTGTGCTATAAATGAGAAATAGAAATCAGAAATTTGCAGAAAGTTGTTAAATGTTTTAAGCTAGACTGTGTGAATGAACATGGTGTGTAGGGTGAGAAAGCAGAGAGGGGATCATATTGAGGGTGAGGAGGATGGAGGGGATCTTTTTGCAGGTGAGAAAGTGGTAGGAGTGGATCATGTTGAGCATGAAAAGGGGGTGGTGGGTATTATGTTAAGGGTGAGAAGGGATGGAGGGGGCTGGTGGGAAAGGGGGCGGGCGGGTCATGTTGCAGGTAAGAAGGTGGCGGTTATGTTGAGGGTGAGAAAGGGACAGAGGGAGATGGTGTTGTTGCGGGTGAGGAGGGGAGCGGAGGGGATTATGTTATTACGGCTTAGGTGGGGGCTATCATGATGTTGCGTGTGAGGGGGCTGAGGGGATCCTGTTTTTGCAGGTGAGGAGGATGACAGAGGGGAGTGTGTTGTCGAAGGTGAGGAGGGGATCATGTTGTTGTGGGTGAGGAGGGGATGGAGGGTTTGCAGTAACTGTCGGTCTAATATAGCCTGCTTCAGCCTCACAAGTTCAGACATTCATAAACAGGGTTGGAGTTGTAGCTTAAAAGAGAGTTTGCTTTGTGTTGATTGAAGGCTGTAGGTGCAGATAAGTGATGGGATTCAAAGAGTTTTGGAGAGCTATAAAGCTCTGTATAATTGGTGCAATCGCCTGTCACACACAGTGTAATTTATGGAATGTACTCTCATATTAATAAGTCATATACAGAATGTCAGAACCCCACTGTGACACGTTGCATAGTGACTCAAAAAGTACTCATATTCAATACAGTGTTTAGGAATAACTTGCAAACAGCGTCACATTGACCTCTGTTAAATTACATACATTACAAACCAGCCATGTAGTATTGTGCTCTCTCTCGGTTCCTTCTCATATACTTTGATAGAGACTCCCTATCTAGATCAGACTCTATATCATCCTTCACCCTTGCTTATTTTTAGAGAGGATAACTTATGCCCTACCAAAAGGTTTTGGCTCCCTTCATTGCAACCACTGTCTTCCCGACATAACCTGGTGCACACGCACAAGCTTTAGTTCATACTGTGTAGCGTATAGATATAACTGGAACATTGCAAATGAATAGTTAACATTTATATATCCAGTCATGTATAACATTCCCTCTTGCAACAGGGCTCCATCCTGCAAGGCCCCAGGTCCTGGAATATTGAGGTTCAGAGATGTATGACCTCTGGGCTACCCATGAACACAATGGTGCTGTTTGTTCCTCAGCAGGAGGCCTGGGTTGTGGAGCGGATGGGGAAATTTCACCGGATCCTGGAACCTGTAAGTGATTTCACCCTCTTATAATGTTTATAGTACTGTGCTTATAATGGAACAGAAATAAGCTAACATAACACTTAATTAGTGCAAGCGTCCCTCTAGATTGTGTTCTTCACAGGCGTCCTGTGTAGTACTGAAACATTTGAAAAACTCAGTATAAGAAGTTAAAGGGACATTCCAGCACTAATATATATTTCAATAAAGCATATTATTTTCCTTTCTTTTTTTCACTAGGTGTTTAAGCCCTGCAAAATCAAAGCCGTGCCCCCAAAACAACCAAGCAGATGAAGATACATCTGGTTTTTTTTTCTTGTAGTAACACCCCCTGTGTAACTTAAAGGGACAGTAATCCAAAATCTTTCTTTCATGATTCAGATAGAGAATACAAATTTAAACAACATTCCAATTTACTTCTATTATGTAATTTACTTCAACCTTTGAATATACTTTGTTGAAGAAATAGCAATGCACATGGGTGAGCCAATCACACAAGGCATCTATGTGCAGCCACCAATCAGTAGCTACTAAGCCTATCTAGATATGCTTTTCAGCAAAGGACATCAAGAGAATGAAGCAAATTAGATAATAGATGTAAATTAGAATGACATACTCTTTCTAAATCATGAAAGAAAACATTTGGGTTTCATGTCACTAAGTAGAAATGTGATCATGGTAGCTGCTTATCTGATATCCCTGCACTTCCATGATTTTCATTTTTTTTTTTTAATTTATGTATTTATATTTTGAGTCTGAGTTGATCTGAGATTTTTAATTTTCCTATACTAGGGTCTGAACCTTCTCATACCCCTTCTGGATCGTATCCGTTATGTACAGAGCCTGAAGGAAATTGTGATTAATGTCCCTGAACAGTCTGCTGTGTCACTAGGTGAGTGAGGCCCTGGCCTGATGAGTCTCCCACCACGCTTCTGAAAATCCTAAAAGAAAAAATAACTAAATCTATTGGGGGGAAATAAAAACATCATCAGTACAGTATAAACCCCAATTTTCTTTCATGAATCAGATAGAACAAAAACTTTTAAACAACTTTCCAATTTACTTCTATTATCAAATTTGCTTCATTCTCTTGTTATCCTTTGATGAAGGAACATCAATGCACTACTAGGAGTGAGCTGAACACATCTAGTTAGCCAATCACAAGAGACAAATGTGTGCAGGCACCAATCAACCGCTAGCTAGCTTCCACTAGTGTAAGATATGTGTGTATTCTTTTTCAACAAGGGATACCAAGAGAACAAGGCACATTTGCAAATAGAAGATAATTTAAAAGTGTCTTAAAATGACCTGCTCTAGCTGACTCATGCACATTTAATTGTGACTTTCCTATCCCTTTAACTTATATATGTGTCCCTATAATACAATGCCTGTATAGTTAGTGGCGTTGTCAGGTAATCTCTGCTTTCACTCATTACTAATTTAAAGTCACGGGGTCTATGGTCATGCAATCAGCATTTTTATGAAAATTTGTTGTCATCTACAAGGCCATGGGAGCTAAAATTTGACAGATGACATTCTATCTTGTAAACGAAGGCTTTTATGGTGATGATGGCTATTTACCAGTGTAAGAAATGACTGAATAAAATATGTTGTATTGTGTAAATAAATTAAAACACTGTTATATGAGTTAAGCAGAAGGAAAAAAATAACAAAAAGTGCAAATGAATAAAAACAACTATACAGGTACATATTCCTAAATCTGGAATTTTAAAATCCAAACTTTTTCACTAATATTTTTTTTTTTTTTTTAATAAAATGATCAACAATTACTGTTTTCCCTGCCTGTAAGTCACAAAAGTATTACAAATGATAGAAAACTACCTTTAGTTACATGTTTTTTTTTTTTTTAATATCTTTTTATTATTTTATATGCTTACAATTACATATATATAAGGACAAGGACATTCAATATCTATGTTACACAGTTTCCATAATTCTTCGTCCTTGTCTTTCCTAACAGATTCACTTATAGTCAACATTCTTGAAGTTCCCCTTTTGTTGCACCATCTAGTAATCTGAGGGGCAACAAACAAAAAAAAGAAAAGAAAGAAAAAGAAAAAAGAAAAAAAAAAAGGGGAACACTAAAATAAATACAATGCGGGCTTGCCAGAGGATACTTAGAATCCTTTCATGCATATCCTCATATTTGTTTCAAGCGTGGCCGAGGGTGGAGGGGGGAGCCCATACAGTCCAGAGAGATCTATCTTACGGGGTATTTTATAAGAGTCTACTCCAATTATTCGGTAGCTCATTATTAATTATCCAAGATTTAACTGTGTTAGATCTAACTAAGGGTTTAATAATTTGAAGTTGGGTGCTTAGCGGCTGGGCTTCAATTATTTTTAGCCATTTACAAAAGAACCTCTTGATAGGTTTCTCCGCATCGCTACAAATCTCATATTGCTCCAATATCATTTGGTTCATCATCTCTTTTACAAATTGCCTAACACTGGGTACTTTTGGTGATTTCCAATTAGCTAATATCAGTGCTCTCCCTTGGAGAAGTGCTGTATTGATCAAGTAAGGATTCTCGTGCCAGTCTATTCCCTTATATAAGAGAAGCACCATTTTACTATTTATTTGGAGTTTTTGGTTTAGCCACTTATTAAGCCAGTATATTATCTGCTGCCAGAATTGGCAAATTTTTGGGCAGCTGTAAAGACAATGTTCCAAGTCTGCGTCTTTGGCACTACATTTATAGCAGACTATCTCCCTATTATTATACCATCTTGCTATTTTTTTAGGAGTTATATATAACTGGTTAATTATCTTAAAGTGTGACTCTCTCCAAGTAGTAACCTTAGTTGTCTTGACTACTATCCTAAGACTATCTGATAGTTCTGCCCTTGTTTGTAGAGGATATAGTCTCCCCCATTTATTTTCCAGTGACTGAAATTGTGTTTCTATTTTACATTCCATTTGGAAGTTATAAATCAGCCTAATTGCATATTTCTTCTGTGCGAAAATTCTGATCACTTTATCTAGCCCTCCTAGGGACCAATCTTTCCCATGCCTGCCTAGTTGTTCATTGTAGAAATGCCTAATTTGTAGATAGGCAAAAAAATCTGTCTTATGCAGCAGATATTCCCTACTTAATTCTTCAAACGATTTGATTATATGTATTGCATTATCCTCAAGCTGTACCAGATTAATAATGCCCTTCCTGCGCCATCTATGGAAAACTCCATATCCGCTACATCCTGGGTTGAATTTCGGATTCCCTAAGATCGGCAGATATCTGGATATACACATATTAACTCCTATTAATTTACCTAGTTTATGCCAGGCCACTATTACGTTGTTAAACGTTGACCTCTGCAAGATTCCTTTTGGGAGATTTTTTATCTCACAATGTAGGAGTGCTTTGGGCACATATGGGGCACATATATCTGCCTCTAATGCTCCACATGTCACGAAATCCCCCTCAATAATCCAATCCATAGCATATTTCGCTACAGCAGCTAGATTATAGAGTTGGAGGTTAGGTAACGCTAATCCCCCAGCTTTAAATGGGAGAGTTAGTATATCTGCTGAACATCTTGTTTTTCCTCGCGCCCATATAAACTTGCTGCACATCCTATTGAACCTAGCACGATCTTTCTGTTTGACTATAATGGGAATATTCTGCATGAGATATAAGATACGCGGGAAGATTATTGTCTTAATTAACGTCACTCTAGCTGTAATATTGATAGGCAGCTCTCTCCATCTTTTACAGTCTGCGATACATTTATCCAGACATGGGGTAATATTCTTGTCATACCAATGTTTCGGGTTTTTAGTAATGATTAGACCTAGATACTTAATCTGATCTACTTCTCTAAAGGGACATCCTTTGTGATTCTGATTTACACCTCGAAGCCACATAATTTCTGATTTATCTACATTCACTTTATACCCTGAAAATGAGCTAAAGTGGCTTATAATCTTTAAAAGTTGCTTAATACTCTTTGGGGTATCTGAGATAAATAGTAAAAGATCATCTGCAAATAGCGATAGAACTATCTTCTGTTGGAAAATTTTGATACCTTCTAATTCTTTCCTTAACCTAATGGCTAATGGTTCTATTGAGAGGTTAAAAAGCATGGGTGATAGTGGGCACCCTTGTCTTGTGCCTTTTTTAAGCGTAATATCTGGTGTAGTTTCATTATTAATAATTAGATTGGATGTCGGGTTCCTATATATGAGTTTTATAAAAGACTCAATATTTCCTTGCACTCCGAACTTCTCTAGTACTGTGAATAGATGATCCCAGGTTATGGCGTCGAAGGCTTTTTCAGCATCTATCGCCAATACAGCTTGATCTGACATATCTTTACTTGGGTTTTGTTTAGCCTCTTGAAAGCATTGATCTAGGGTAATAAGTACTTTTCGAATATTTCTAGCTGGATTACGCCCAGTCATGAAGCCTACTTGGTCAATATGGATAATTTTATGTAAACATTTTTTAAGTCTATTAGCTACTATAGTAGTTAAAATCTTATAGTCGCTGTTCAGCAGTGAAATCGGTCTATAAGATCCAGGGTTTTCCGGATCTCGACCTTTTTTCAGGATTAATGTGATAGAGGATGCCGAAAAATATTTAGAATGCATTTCCCCTTTTAAGAAGTAGCTATTAAAAAGATTGGTAAGAGTGGGCGTAATCTCAGCGGATAACAATTTATAAAATTCGGCTGGTAACATATCCGGGCCCGCTGCCTTATTACTTTTTAACTGATTTATCGTCTGCGTTACTTCCTCCTCCGAAATCGGAAGATTCAGCCTATCTCTGTCTATCTTTCCGAGTTTCTCAGTTTTTATTTGCTCCCAGAATTCTAATTTACACTGAGTATCTACTGAGGTACTAGTATAGAGTTCTTTAAAATATTTGAACATTGCTTCCTTCACCTCCTTGGTCGTACTTACTCTATGTGGACCTACTTTAATAGCTGTTATATAGTTTCTTTGTCTCTGCATTTTAGTTAATCTAGCTATGTATTTGGCGGATCTTCCGTATAGACCTCTATATTTAACCTTATCTTTCTTATCTTGCTGTATAATCAATTGTTTTGCAAATATCTCTTTCTCCTGTTTACTATTCTGATATTTAAGCCAGGTCTGAGGGTTAGCATTGCTTATGTATGCTATATATGTGTTTTTAAGTTGATTATTTAATTGGGACTCACGCTCCCTATTTTTCTTCTTCCATTTGCACATGTAAGCTTTAATAACTCCTCTGAAGTATGCTTTGGCTGCTTCCCAATATATCTCACATTTACCTATGGAGCCTCTGTTGTAATATTTATATTCCTTCCATTTTTCTATAATATAATTATTGAAATGTATATTATATACTAAGTGTCTTGGAAAACTGAGTCTATTATCCCCCCCCCTAATCTGAGCTATATTCTGGAGTTCTAATGATATAATTGCGTGGTCGGAAATACTTATCTCTTTAATGTCAGTTTTCAAATTCAAGCCTAACATATTTTCTGAGATTAAAAAAAAATCGATTCTTGAGAGGGTCTTGAATGTTTTAGATAGACATGAGAATGCACGGGTATCAGGATTTTGCCTTCGCCATATGTCCTGTAATCTAAGTCCTTTCATGAAATTTTTAAAGAGTCTACCTTCTTTTTTAATATTCCTAGTTTGACTGCATTTAAGCCTATCTAATAGGGGTACAGGCGTCAAATTAAAATCCCCCCCTACAATAATGTTCTTCCCTATATATTTGATCAATTTGTTATTCAATCCTTCCCAGAATTCCTCATCCATTTTGTTTGGACCATAGACGTTACAAATCACCACATTTAGATTATCCATTTGTACCTCCAAAATTATAAATCTCGCCTGGCTGTCTATTTCTTGCTTTATAATTTGGTATTCAGTATGCTTGTTAAAGAGAATAGCTACCCCTTTTTTCCTACCACAATATGGTGATGTTATTACTTCCCCCACCCATTTACTCTTTAGTTTCTCAGCTTCAGTGGGCTTTAAATGCGTCTCTTGTAATAGTACAACACTTGGCTTGAGTTTTCCTAGTTCTTTTATAATTAATTTTCTCTTTGTAGGTGAAGTAATTCCACCTACATTCCAAGATAAAAAACTAATTTTCTCTGTCATCCTCTTTTTTTTTTTTTTTTTTTTTTTTTTTTTTTTTTTTTTTGAAGCTGAAGCCCTCTTATCAGGGATATGGGCTTCTCTACTTTTGCAACTACTCCCACCTCCACCCTCTGCCACGCCAGACCACCACATCCTGCACGAAAAGACTATAAAATCAAATAATATAATAAAAGAAACAAAAACAGTGTTCCACATAGCATTCCATAGAGCTTTCACATAATAACTAAAAACATCAAAAACCACAACTTGTTTGGTCATCATGTTACCTTTACAGTATTTCTATTAATCTAAAATAATATCACAAACCCTGTTCTTGGCAAAACTCTTTAGCCTCTGTAGCTGTCAGAAGAGTCCTTACTGCACCGTTCATTTCTACACATATTTTGGCTGGATAAATCATCCACGCTGACCGTTTAGCTTCAATAAGCTTGGTGCAATAGGGAGCCATCTCACGCCTCTTATTAGCTGTTTCCGCTGAGAAGTCTTGGAATAGGAAGATCCTACTGTTAGCTATCCTAAATTCTTGTTGTTTGCGATAATGTCTGAATATATTAACCTTATCTTGAAAATTCAGCACTTTAATCATGATAGGTCTGCCTTTTAATTGTTCCTGATCTTCTCTCCTGCTGCCTATTCTATGTGCCCTTTCTATCTTTATCGGTAGCTCCTCCAACGGTATCCCTAAACTTTGTGGCAAAGTTTTAGAAGCAAATATAATTAGGTCTTTGAATTCGCTAGACTCTGGGAGCCCCACTATCTTGATGTTATTCCTGCGGGCTCTATCTTCCAGGTCTTCAATTTTATTTTGCATGGCGAGCATCTGTTTACTGTGTTGATGGGCTGTCTGGTCTACATTATGTACCTGGTCTTCTACACTTGATATCCTTAATTCTACTTCATTTAGCCTACTGGCAAATTGTCTTATTTCGTGGGATAAAATAGAAATTTCTTGTTTTATGTTGTTAAATTGTGGTAATAATAGATCTGAAATCTGCTGCAGGAGACCTTGTGGGTCTGGTACATTTACATGTGAGTCATCTAGGTTGATTTCTGTCAATACATCTGTACTTTTATTGGAGTTTTTTTTATCTTTAATTTTGGGGGGCATGGCTGGAGATTTTGTTTTAATATATTTGTCCATATATAAGAAAGTATGTAATGAGAAGAGAAAAAAAAAGGAAGAAGACAGTCTTCGTGTTAAATGTCCGTATAGGATAGTGCAATATCTCTGTCTCTCCTACACTAATGACTTGGGGAGAATAAGGATCCTATTTACCAGGATCATTTGTGTCCAAATTATATTGTGTCAGTGCTTATAGGTGTGATCAACAGTGAAAACAGCAAACCTTTGGTCAGTATACTCTGCTGGCCAAATTGTGTGTTTTTTTTTTTGTTTGTTTTTTTTTGAGAGTGAAAAAAAAAGAAAACAGTGTATAAGTGCTATCAAGAGAAGAGAGAGAGACAAGTGAAAAAAAGGAAAGAAAAGGAAAATATAGAGAGGAAGAGAAGAGAAAAAAAAACGACAAAGCAAAGAGAGACCCCCTTTAAACTTGCCTTGCCCCTACCAATCTGATTCTTTATCTATACAGATTTACTTATTTTAGACCTTATTAAACTTAATATCTCAGAGCCCTATAGCCCTGCTTTATCTGTTAAGGTGTATACAGCCCCTCTATAATAACTTCACAACCTAAGCAGTAGAGCACATCAGCCTAAACCTTTACAAGCTGCTATCTAATGAGTTTTTATACTTGCTCACCAGAAAGAGCTTTTACCTCTTATGCATATATAACCTCTTCATAAACTTGTTAGAGATACCATATAATATCGATATATATAAATTGCATTACTTCAATATACATCACAGTAGTATAGCAAAATGTCTCTTTCAATAAGGCACACCAGAGAACAAGGAAAAGAGGATATCATTAAAGGAAACAGAGAGTCTGTTTTCTAGGGAGGCGCCCTCTTTTCTTTTGGGTGACTTCTTTCTCTGGGCTTCTAAACCTTAATATTGGTCTCCATAGGCTATAGGGTCCTTAGAATCCTTATAACAGTTCTGACAGGCAATCCCCTGTGTCTTGGATGTTGCTTACTCTGGGGCTTACAGGGTAGTTCTTCCTTCCCAACTCTCTAGCCCGCTACCATCTAACAGGGCCTGTCCTTTTACCACATACTGATGCACGGGTCAACTCCACGAACTGCCCTTTTAAATAGAATCCTTTGAAGATCCCGCACCCCCTGGAGTTTAATATAGTCCAATAAAGTCTCTTTGGCCAAGACTACCACTGCTGACCCCTGTAACCAGGCAGGACTAGTCTGCTGTGGATTCTGGTCTTGCCTAATTCACTTTATCGCACTCCCCGGTGGTCAAAACTTTTACACTTCCAACTGTTTAAAAATATCAGTTACAAGCCCACCCGGGGATAAACATATATGACATACCTCAGCAGCTTTTAACCAGTACTTGCGCTTACTGTCGATTGTCCTCCTGGGGGTGCCTGGGCCGTGCTTACTGCTGTTGTCCCGCAATTCTGTGTGTTGGACCGCTTTTTCCTCCTCACTGGTGGCTTCTTATTTAGGAATTTTCCTGTTCAGGTTCGCAACCCTCCTACCAGCTCTGAGAACTTCTGGTGTCGCTCTCTCCTTGTACCGGCTTGTGATCGCTTTGCCTCCCAGTATCCTGTCCAATGGATCTCCCGGCAGGATTCCTAATGCTCCAAACAGGTGGCCGTGGCGAAGTCGGCCAAAAACGCCTGCCGTAGACTTCCGGCGCCTGCAAACCACAGATGCTAGTTTGCACGCCCGATCTGGAACCACTATCCTCCAAACAAGGGCTTTAGGCGCTGCGGTGCTTGAACTCTAGCTTAGGGTGCTCCGACGGCGTGCAAGCTGCCGTCTCCTCTAAGCTCCGCCCCGGAAGTCATGCTTTTGTTTTTTAGTTACATGTTTTAGCTGTATTATAATACCATGTGTAAATATTGCCTTAATTACATAAGATATTGTTGTTTAGTTACGCTTGGTCCCATCCCGTCTCCTAACTGTCCCATTTTAAAGATGCAGATATTCCAAAATCCAAACTATTTGAAAGCCAAACCTTTTCCGGTTCTAGGCTGTATGAATAAAGGGTTTCCTACCTGTACTACATTACCAACCCCATGAATATGATACCTTACTTTATAAATAGTAATATTAAACCAATATCTTTTGGGGTCTCACTCTCTGATGTGTTCCCAGACTTCCTGCTTGTGGGTCTCTGATCTGTTCTCTGGTACAAAGTTCAGTCAGTATCTCAAAGACTTCTTGGCTCCCAACCTGGCCGTTTCCAAAGTTCCAGTCTCAAAACTGCTGCTTCCAATCTAAACAGTCTATAAACTAGTTCCAACTGTATCGGTTTATTAACATAACTAGCTAGGCCAGTCCCTCCTCCAACCAACCCAGGGTGTCTATTTTTGGATGGAGTGAGAGCTCCTGATGCCTTGCTGGCCATATACCTTTTGACTTAAATTTTCACAGGATTGTGAGACCAACTGACCATTAACATCTTTTAGGTAAGAAAGGAATACATTAAATATATACATGATCAAAACCTATGTGAATACGGAATTTTGCACTCTATACAAATGATAGTAATAATAACATATTTTACACATTATAAACCATTTCCTACAACAGCCAACCCATACAGTACCCTATAGCTGTGTTTTAAAGGGACACTGAACCCAAATTGTTTCTTTCGTGATTTAGATAGAGCTTGCAATTATAAGCAACTTTCTAATTTACTCCTGTTATCAAATTTTCTTCATTCTCTTGCTATCTTTATTTGGAAAGCAAGAAAGTAAGTTTAGACGCCCGCCCATTTTTTGTGAACAACCTGGGTTGTTCTCGCTGATTGGTGGATAAATTTACCCACCAATAAACAAGTGCTGCCCAGGGTCCTGAATCAAAAATTGGCTGGCTCCCTAGCTTAGGTGCCTTCTTTTTTCAAATAAAGATAGCAATGGAAAGAAGAAAAATTAATAATAGGAGTAAATTATTAAGTTGCTTAAAATTGCCTGCTCTATCTGAATCACGAAAGAAAAAAATTGGGGTTCAGTGTCCCTTTAAAGGGATAGTATAGGCAAAATTAAACTTTCATGATTCAGATAGAGCAGCAAATGTAATTTACTCCTATTAATTTTTCTTTGTTCTCTTGGTATCTTTATTTGAATGTAAGCATAGGAGCCGGCCCATTTTTCTTTTCAGCACCTGGGTAGTGCTTGCTGATTGGTGTCTGAATGTAGCCATCCAATCAGCAAGTGCTACCTACACAATTTTTTTCTTTAATGATTCAGATAGAGCATGCAATTTTAAATCACTAATTTTTGTTCTTTTTGTATCCTTTGTTGAAAAGAATAGAAAGGTAGGCACACAAGCTGCTGATTGGTTGGTGCACATATATACATCTTGTCATTGGCTTTAAGCTAACTCTCAGTAGTGCATTGCTGCTCCTTCAACAAAGAATAGCAAGAGAATGAAGCAAATTATTTAATAAAAATAAATTGGAAAGTTTTTTTTTTTTTTTTTTTTTTAATTGTATTTCTATCTGAATCATGGAAGAACATGTTTGGGTTTTATGTCCCTTTTTAAGTACAGGTGTATTTTATGGTCGTGCATGTAGTGTGTTACCATAGCTTATCTTTGTTTTTCCTCCAGACAATGTCTCCTTACAGATAGATGGAGTCCTCTACCTCCGAATCTTGGACCCTTACAAGGTACTGTCTTCAGTCTCTTTATTTAGTTTGTACGAAGCATTGACCTATATTACTAGATCTATTCCTCAGACTTAGGTTCTGGTTTCTCCTCCGTGTCTGTCAAAGGGACACTAAAGTCAGAATTAAACTTTCATAATTCAGAGCGAACATGCAGTTTCAAGAGACTTTCTAATTTACTACCATTATTAAATTGCACACTTTCGGAGGAACCAACTACTATTGAACATGTGCAAGAGTTCACTGTGATTGGCTGATGTCTGTCACATGATACAAGGGCCAGCAAATTGAAATACATTTTGTCATTTGTCAGAAAAAAATCTACTGCTCATTTAAAGTAACAGTAAACCATAAAAAGTTACATAATTCTGCACTATGTAGCATTATCCTAGCAACACCTTAAAAAACAAGAGATTTGAGATTTACCCCCACTAAAGGTTTACTTACCTTCCGTTCCTCGCCTGTCCCTTATGATTTTTTTTTCTTTTCTTCTCAAAAGTGCCTCATGGGTGAGCTGTGTGATCACGGCATTGAACTAAAACTAGCAAGCTCCCAGCTTTACCCAACAGAAGAGCGCACTACATTTAGTACAATGACCCCTTTGCAGATCACTGTTCTCTGATTAACCGCTATTTACAAATTGCAGTTCCCACCATTCTCTCACCTCATTACCGCCCATCAGCAATGTGACATTTACTAATCGGTTTGATTGAACGTCCTCTATATGTAGAATTTGTGTCTCTGTGTCGTCAGTTCAGTGATTTTTCACTTGCGTACATTGTATGGCAAATTAAGTGATGTCCAGTAGGAGATCTGCTAAGCTATATAGAAGTCAAATTTAGGTAAACTAACAAAAAAAACGTTACACAGACTTTGAGTGTTTTTTCACCGACTCTTCATGGAAGCAAACGAAGCACGCAGAGCGAAAGAAAACATGACTGCTAATTGATTAAGCAGTGTGTTATCGTGTGAATTAATAATGCACAAAATAGCTGATTCTCTACCAAACTGTCAGATAATATCAGCAGAAGTGATATCCAGTATCCCTCAAAATTCTCAAAAGTAAAATATGGGTTAAGTGTAACCTTTAAATCAGTCACTTTATTAAAAAAAATCCCAGTAAATGAAACTTTATCTCATTTTGATTTCACAATCAAAGTTTCTCAAAAATGTTATAATTTTATATAATTTCATCCTTACATTCGGGAAATTCAGCTAAACAACAGTTTACTTTGCTATATGACTGG